>NC_135782.1:7008177-7023283 GCF_028453695.1 Augochlora pura | reverse complement strand
CTGCTTGCTTTATCGCAGATAACCAATGCGTGGCTTTAGCGGCGCAATAAATAAAAGACTGCATAAAATCCGCGGTCTGCTCGTAACGCGGCGTTCAGATATGCGAGAGGGTATAGTCTATTCGCGACGCACCGAGCCGACAAGAATTGAATCTATTGATCGGTTACAATTGTGTCCCTTATCTACATACATGAATACAGATTGCGCGATTAGCCGATTCTTAATGAAAACGTCGGAGAGCTTTATGCCGGCCATAAAGCTCCAATAATGGGATACGAAACGAATTACAAAACGGAAGAAACACGGCCAATAAAAAGGCTTGAACACGGGGACAGGCCTGGAAAAGGAGAGCGGGTTTTCCCCGGGGTAGAACTCCCGCCGATGCAAATGACGGCCGGAAAAACTATTTACAGCCGAATTTCTACGGCGGCGAATTAACATAACCAGATAACTGCAATAGTTGGTAAACGGAAGAGTAAATCCGAAGTTACGCGAAACCGGGCCGGATATTCTGCCGGACGGAATTTTAAACGGACGAAGAACGAGAATAAATTCCGCGCGACGACGTCGGCCGACCCGCGCTACCTGGAATATTTCGTCTTTCTTGCCGCATGAATTCCAAACGAGGTGTGAATCACCCGCCGGTGGTTCGACAATGACCCGTGACAACACGATAGCGCTATTTTTATCACGGATCAGCGAGAGGATCCTCCCTCCGGGTGCTCGCTTTAAAAAAAAAAAGCGGGAGAACGAGATTAAAATTCAGCAGGCTAGCCTAGAAAATTTTAATAAATCCACCCGCATTTTTCACAAATTTCTCCGTAATTATTCTACGGCAAAAAAGTCCCATCCAATTTATTTCGCTCTTGGAAAAAAAATGAAAAAGAAGAAACGAGCAGCCGCCGGAGCTAGCGCATGAACATTTTTCCAAATTACAGCACTAATGATACCAAATAAATTGCTGGCAACGGACCCCGCCGGCAGAAATCGAATGCATTTCCCGCGGTTGTAATTGCGGCTTCATTTCCGTCTGTCCACGTGCTACTTTATCCACCAATTAATTACTTATTAAATGATATATATTTTTGTCGGAAGCGTGATATTTAAAGGAGACCCGAGGAAAATCAAACGTGTACGGCATAATTACTTTATACGTGGTTTAATTATAGTATAAATGTAGTATAATTATAACATGATATACTATAATGTAGTAAAAATATATTATAATTATAATATGATATAATATACTGTAATATAAATTTAGAATAATTATAGCATGATATAATATAATGCAGTATAAAGTTAGAATAATTATAACATGATATAATACAATATAGTATAAATATAGTATAATTACAACATGATACATTATTATACAATATGATATAATATATTATAAATACAGCATAATTATAATATAATATAGCATACACATAATATAATAACCTATAATTGATTTCTTCACATTTTCTTAATACTTACGCTCTCTAAACGAATTTATAATAATTATAATACGTATATCTCATTTCAAATCGCTAGAAATTTGAATAAACAAACATCAACGCTACTTTCACAAGGCAATTCAAAGCAGCTGCGAATTTAAAGTGGAATTTCATTTGGTCGAGAATTTGATTTCGACAGTCCTTGCGAAATAAAGTCGAAAGTGCGGTAATAACGAGCCGGTTCTCGTGAAAGAAATCGGTAGAATGAACGGAGCTTAGCATCGAACCTTTCTAGCCTCTAAGCCCGTGGTCCTAGCCCGAAGGACGCCCGAGGTCTCGGGGTAATCCTCGGTCAGGATCGGGCGCAGGACCGTTGTTCGTCAGAGGAGTCTAGCGATCCTGGAGAACGCACCGACTGCATCCTGCGCGACGATCCCTTCCTGCACCGTAAATCCATTCTCGGAGCTGATCTCGACGCTACCGAACCCTTATCCCTCGGGAAGTTTACTATGGCCAGGATTGATCCTTGATTATTTACTCCGTGCCTCCTCGTGCCGTCGTAACGAACAAATTTTTTTGCCCGAGACCGTAAAACTCGTATCAGCGCCGTGATCTCGCGAGAAATTCCTCGTCTCGTCGAACCGCATTCTGAAATGGTGTGAATAATTATAGAGTCGAATTAACTTTACCAAAAGGGTTGAAGGATATCTTCTGATAAAAATTATATTTTCTGCGAACTCCGAAGTTTGCTGTAGTCGTCGCGAAAGTGATTCGATAGAATTAATAGTAATAATAGATGGTGGTAGAAATAGTGTTAGTATAATATAATATAATATATTATAATATAATATAATATAATATAATATAGAAATATCTACGATGCTCAAGTAATTTGCAATTAATATTAACCCCATATAAATCCACGACAAATAATTATCTCACATAGAAATGCGCAAAGCAGAGATGCCATAATCATAAGCGTAATTAACAATCATAAACAACATAGTTTTAGATAAAAGACCCCATCAAAATAATTTAAAAATGTTCAATCTCGATTGGAAGAAGTGCTGCACTTCATTAAAAGGATTATTGCACTTGGTTAAAAGAATGATCGTAACTCATTGTTGTCATTTGGTTGAAGCGTGAAATACCGCGGATGTTTCAGAAATATTTTATGAGCAGACAGACAGAATGAAGTGAGCTGCAAAATGCACGAAGACTTACAGCGAAGAGATTACATCGTGGTACACGTGTATTCAAACTTTTAACGAGGATAATTTTAAGCCGCTCAGTTCCACGTTTATAGAACTAACAAATTCACCAGCAACATGTTTCGCCGGCAGCCTTCATTACAACACAACCTAAAGGGAAGTGTTGCCGCAGTTAAATCTGCCAGCCTTCCTGTTCTTCAAATATTTTGTCGCAAGAGAGACCCTGCGTTCCTATAAATTCTTCACATATATTGTTGCAGCGAAATCAAATCTTCTGAGCAGAGGAGAATTTGCGAATTTATAAATTTTTTGAATATTTTATTAGAGAAAAATCTGTCAATTTATAAATTTTTCGAATATTGTATCGCAATCGAATCTACGAGTCTATAATTTCTTCAAATATTTTATCAGAAGAAAATCTATAAGTCTATATATTTTTCAAATATTTCATGAGAGCAAAATCTATAATTTTATAAATTTATTAAATATTTTATTACACCAATACCTGTCAATCTTTATCAAATATTTTGTCGCAGTCGATTCTACGAGTCTATAATTTCTTCAAATATTTTATCACAGCAATATCTGTCAATCTATAAATTTCTTAAATATTTTACAATGAAATCTGTCAAAATCATTGCGAAATCTGTCAATCTATACATTTAATGAATATTTCATCGCACTCGAATCTACGAGTCCACAATTTCTTCAACTATTTCCTCACATCCAAATCCGCGGTCCGCAAACTTTTGAAAAATGCTGTCGCACGGATAAGGCATACGTAGAGCACAGAATTTCTGGTAAGACAGCATTTCCATCGTGAAGATGGCTTAATAAAGCGGTGGATCACTCCGTTATCAAGGCCACGCATCGCGCCTATCGTACCACAAATTTCCCAGGGCTCCAAAGAAGTGCATCCGCAGAACGGCCACAGAATGGACCCTGTTCCCCAGTTATCGGTATCTCGATCTACCCGGTGCAACCAGAATGCACGACGGACCCGAATCCCAAAGCGGACCTGGTGGTTCCATTGACGGCAATCGGGGTGTTGGATCTTCCACCGGGGACTTTCCGAGACGTCTTTCTGAATTACCCTAATGGCGGTCTCGATCGTCGCCCTCTCACAAAAATTATCGCTCTCTTGAAACTTACCAGACGATGTTCTAATGATTCGTCATTCATTCAGAAAAGCAGATGTGTTTTCTTGAGACATATCTTTCTTATAGCGTCCCTTAATTTCTTCGCAATTTAACGAGCTACGCAGGAATACTTTTTATATACAAATTGCCACGTTCTTATCGCGAATGACTTTTAATTTTATATATGATATATAATATACTTTTTATAATAATATTTATTTATTTAATATATTTTATAGAAGATATAATTAATTTTGCAAAGGCAAGTTCGTGGTTCCAGTAGCAAACTTCTTTTTGACAAAAATTGACAGGGTTTTCTCAAATGACATTTTTAATTTCTTCACAACTTTGAAGAAGTTACTATTAATAGTAACGTAAATTTCTCAAACAAGACTCTTGATTTCTACAGTATTTACAACTTCGTAATTCATGCGTAGCAAACATATTTTCGGTAGATCGTTTTCGAACTACAGCCACCTGAATTCTATCAACCCTTTGCACTATATCACTTTATCCATTAATTCTGAATCAAATTAAAAGTTTATTCTGTTTTTATAAAAATCTAGAAATTGAAGTAAATGAACTTACATAAGAAATATAAATTATCTTATTCTATCTCGGAAATAATTAAGAACGCCATCTACCAAATTCTAATCTACATAATGAAAGAAATCCTAATGCAAAGGGTTAATGTCCACTTTCAATTAAAAGGGCCCCTTCGACATGCCATTTCTCCAACTAAAAAGCAATATATCCAAAAATAGTATTCCCTAAAAAGAAAATTAAACCAGTCACCGGCAATACGATCGAAAATCTCGATCGAGATCGAATGGTTCGTCAAGAATCAAATTTCTGCGCAGAGAGGAATAGCCAAGGTTGACGCAATTACCGAGACTTCCGACGAGGTAGAATTTTGTGGACTCGAATCGACGACTGGTCCGGCAGTGCCGACGTGACTGGAAACTGCTGGAACGATTACTTTATGCCGTCGACAAACGCGTCGGCGATACGTTCGGAAAGCAGATTACGATAACACGGCTTCCAGCGACGCGCCCGCCCCCGCGTCGTCCCGGTTCCATTGAAATATCGCGATGTCGGAACGAAACCGGGACAGCGCTATAGAAAAACCTGATAGCGAGAGAGAAAGAGAGAAAAAGAGAAAAAGAGAGGGAGAGAAATATAGAGAGAGAAAAAGAGAAAGAAAGAGAGAGAAAAAGAGAAGGAAAGAGAGAGAAAAAGAGAAAGAAAGAGAGGGAGAAAAAGAGAAAGAGAGAAAGAAAGAGAGAAAAAGAGAAAGAGAGAGAGAGAAGGTGGAGCGAAAAAGCATCTGAAGCTATGAGAGAGTGACCCGAGACGCGAAAACGTTGAATTCGCGAGCAAGTTCCAGGGAATTTCTTCGAAGTCCCGATCCAACGTGAATCGGGAAGAATCGGAATGAATCGAGTGGCCTTGCCTCGGATTTTATTGCGGATTATCGGAGTTGGTGAGCTCAAGACTCGACCCTTTATCGGCCCTACTAACTCGAAGTCACGCAGCGCCGCTCGAATTGCTCGAATTAAAATCGACCGGTCGGAGAAAAAATAAAAGTTTAAAATAGCAAATGCCTTACAAATATTTCTTCTCACGTAATACAGAATTAGAAATTCTCCTTTGAAATATATTACTATATTACATATATCTAAACGTTAAAAAAGAATTAAGAAATTCTTAATCTTAATGTTAATCAAGTCTTAATCTTGCAAAGGGTTAATATTGGTTCATGCTGTTGCATTCTGCAGTAAAATTGACGAATGCTTAGACAGAAATAAAAACATCATATCGAATATATTTATTAACTACTTAATATCCATAAACAACTATTATTTAAAAAGAAAGAAATTAATTTGCTAAGTTCTGTATTACACGTGAAAATGAAAATGTTTATGCTTTATTTATTATTTCAAAAATCTATTTTCTCCCATGCTTAATCTCTCGATAATACGCCGCGCGTTGATACCTAAATCGTTTATTTATTTAAATTGTTCGATAAGCGTATTGACGAAGAAAGATCGCGTAGGGCGGATCGAATAATATTTGGACTGAAAACAAACGAATAATGCGAGCGTTTGTTAAATTAATCTTCAAACGTTCTCCATGGTTATAATTCGGCATTGTGCGCGATGCAGACGTAGATAAAGCATGGGATCCGAATTCTACACATATTGAAGACTTATTATAGTGCCGGCCGTGTACCATTATTATCACTGAAATATTGATGCGATCTGAATAAATTCTGTTGGAGCCGCGGGGCCGCATGAATGGGATACCGAATTACTTTTTACGTTCGCGTCTATTCAATTCGAGTTTATTACAAGGGAAGGATCGATCGGTCGTGCTCTGCTCAAACTTCCAAATACTCCAATTAGAATCCCGATAATTATTAGCCGGATAGCGCAGTGGTCGATTTTTCAATCGAACGAGAGAAAAATGAAAAATAGAGAAATTGTTTTCGCGAGCGTACAATTTTTAGGCTGCGTAATTTATTTTTGTTTAATATTGTATCGTTTGTTCGAGAGCAATTTATTGTGTTCATAGCTTCAGTTTTATTAAATTTATATAAAACATCTGCAACGAAAGCTTAATTTATTATTTATATAATAACGTCTAATATTACATATTAACGTAATAATAAATATTCTAATATTTATTACGTTCTTCATATCCTCAATTTCATTAAATTCATGTAAAAGATCAGTGACGAAATTCCTAATAAAAATCGTTAATTGGCAAAAATCGCTTATAAATATATTTTATCAGAACACAGCCTTTCTATACGTTATAATAAAAATCGCTAACTGTTAAAAATCACCGACGAAACAGATATTTCATTAAACATACATTTCACATTTATTGTACATATTCGAATAAAAATCGCCAATGAAACAGATAAATATGTTTGTAATACATTCATCGGATATGTTGCGATAAAAATCGCTATTTGTGAAAAATCGTCAATGAAACGGTAAAATTTATTTCACTGGGATACATTCGTCGCATATATTACAATGAAAATCGCTGATTGTCAAAAATTGTGAATGAAACGGATGAATTTATTTCGCTGGGATGCATTGGTCGGATATATATTATAATAAAAATCGTTAAAAATATGGGCGAACGGGTGCTCGTTATTCGAGGGAGGGAGCGTAAAATAAGGGGGATTTGTACATCGGGGACACCCGTTAGAGATGTCGGGACAGCGAGAGTCGCGTAACGCGCGGCTCGAGGCAGTCGGACAATTCTCGAATAAATCGAATCGCGTCTTCTTCGAGCGTGATTCGAATCGTATCGCGCAGGTATGCGCATCGAAACAACGTGACAACCGAATGGAACAGTTGGAAACAGCATCAAGGGGCCCACCTCCGGCCACGGGTGCTCGCTAGAAGGGATCTAGATAACGTTTCCACGCGATAAATTAATCCAATCGTCCATCGTACGCGCAACTTCCTCTCGCCTCTGCCCTTCTTCCTCTGCCCCGGCCCGTTTCCGCCTCGGCTCTCCTCCTCGGCTCTCCGTCGCCGCTCCTACCGTCCTTCCTCCGCGTCCCATGATTTTTCACCTTCGCTCCTCTGTTTTATCGTTCGGTAAAACAGATGATTTAAAACCCCGCGAGCCTTCGTCCTGCTAACGAAGAATTTTTACGTTCGATACGGACTCGCCGGCGCCGCTCAAAATTCATCGAACGTGAAAAAAAAGAAACGAAGCGGAACGCAGCTCGCGAGACGAGTAAATTCAACGGAACCATTACAACGGCGCCCCGTTTCCTCCGCGCTTCCAACGTTATTTCTCTGTCAATGTTTAACTGTTGACTCGCGATTGCGTCGTCCATCTTGTAACTTTCCATTATTCCGGGCTGCTCGATGGAAATCGAACCCGGTGGATCTCTTGCGACGCGACGGCGACGAGGCGTTCTCTTCGTATTTTTTGGTGCACAGAATTGTAATAAAAATAGTACTTAAAACGATTCTTCTAAAAGCAGTGTAAATCCATTAAAAAAATTATATATCACGTAATTTGTGATGAACTTTTAAGAAAAATGAACTTATTTAGAAATAGTTAATATGTAACGTCTTAGAAAATACCAACGCTTTGCTCGATTTTAAATAGATCAATAAAAGACAATATAACAATGAAATTTATGAAATTTATGAAATTTGCAAGCTTATTTTGTGCCATATGGAACAAAACAATTTCGTTTTTTAACGAAAAGTCTTCTAGTTGTAATTCAAAAGCGAGTAAGAAAAAGTACTGACGGGAAGAAGGCAAGCTGGATGAAAATATGTTGGATCACGTTTTACAAAAGTGCATCGTGTACTGTTTTATATGTGGAGGACGCAGGATTTAAGACGTTCGATTTATCACCAACATGTCTGGGAAGACCGCCAAAATTTGAAAGAATCGCCCTGGCGCCTCTGTGTAACGACGCCAGACCTATTACGTACGAAAAATACGACGATATGGAGCTGTTGTTATCTCCTGTGCATCGTGAAAAATGCAAACCAATGCCACGTAAAAAGCATAGCGTTCGAAAGAAAAAATACTATTCTTACTTTAACAGTGACATTTAATTTTTAGTAATTGAAATTCAAGGGTTTTTACAATTATGAAAATGGGGTATGTTCATTTACAGCCCGAAAATATATATATTTCAGATTGAATTTGGTTAAAAGAAAATTTATATAACCGGATAATACATTAGTAAATTAATAGCTATATTTTATATACTTTAACTTTTTTGAAATGGTAGAACTCTAAAGGTGGAGTTCTACCACTTTCAAAATTCTATTTATTCGATTAATAGGCTAGACCCTTTTTTAATACAATCTGAGAATACAGTAACCAAATAGTGTAAAAATGCGAATAGCACAAGATATATATATCTCAATTTATTTAAAAACTGTGCTTTCTCTTTCTTATTAATTTCCTCGACAAAACGAGAGAATTTTTGTTGTCCCGATTATTTTCATTCCCCAATTTTGACGACAGAGGATTTACATTTTGGTTCGATTTAGAAAAAATAACAGTCGCATTTATTAAATCCTGTGCGAGAAAGGTTTTACACGAATCTAACCCATTATTATAGTACAATAAATTAATTGATTCATCAATCCATCTAAAATCGCCCTAGTCAAAAAAATCAGAAAGCAGTCGCAGCAAGCGTCGCCCGATTGCCGCGTCTTCCCAGCGTCCGCGATCATGGGATGTCTTATTCATGGAATGTCTTCGTTTAAATCTGTCGCACGTGATGCCGGTGTGTTTGGGTCGTGATCGCGGCGGTCGTAAACAGGTTTAAGGCGTCGCCGGACAGATGTATTAGAAAACGTAAGACGGCGCTAGGAAAGTTTGTGCTCGTCTGCTTCTTCTTCTTCAAGCTTAGAGAGAGAGAGAGAGAGAGAGAGAAGAAGAGATGAAGACGCGGCACCGTCCACGATCCGAAACTCCGGCACGCAACAAGTTACGAAACGTCTCTAGGATCGTTGAAAAAATCCCGATCGTCGGATGACGGAGGAATGTTTCATCGACCGATCGGCGAAACCGTAGGCGTCGCTCAAAGGCCGTGTTTAAGCGCGTCTACCGCGCGACCCTGATGAAGCTACTTTCGATGCTGGCGGAGCTGCGTTTTGCTAATAGGGAACGTGGCTTGTACACGGAACGAGACTTCCCCCCGCCCGCCCGTAAATTCGTACAGAATTTTGAACGGTACGTCGACGAATATTACGTGGGGACGTAGACGGTAAATTTCGGCGGTAATCGCCGATTCGGATTCCGTTGTCGAAAATGAAAGCTTCGTTGGTTGGTACGAGATTGTTGACCGCTTCAGTCGTCACTGGCTTGGAATTCTTTTGCTGAGGTCGTTCCTCTGCTTCAAAAGAGTTTCCTCTTACGAGGAGTCTTCTCTTGTATTCGCTCTACGTTTAACATATTATATGACTTCTTTTTTTATTTCTTTATTTCTTTACTTTTAAATCCTCTGTTAAACCCTCTATAGCGTTATTAGCAATATGTAACGTTGTTATATTATTATTAATACTATGTGAACGTCGGTAGGATTATATTACTTGCACTTGCGTTATATTTTATTTCTTTTTCCTTTTTAAATACGCAGGTGACGTTCTTTTAAAAAACGAGAAGCCTTATTATAGAGTTTGTGAAGTAGAGCATTATTTTTTTATTTATTTCTTCTTTATATTCTTTTTGTATCATATTTTTTAAATATGTAACGAAAGGTTTTCTCCGTTTACATAAATAAGTTAGGTTATATATTATTTTTTTATTATATTGCAAAATAATGCAATAATAATAAAAAAATAATTATTAATAATTGAAAGTCTGATACAACTATGCATTGCCATTTTAATCACATAGACAGTCATGCATAATCGACATAAATATTGACAAAGAGATTTTTATACACTATAGTTGAGATAATAGCTTCTTACCCGTATAAGTATAAATAAACAACTAAAAATATAAATAAATGCTCGTAGCTCACTTTCATGCGCCAGACCGTCGCCAAGACGTTCGAGGAAAAAGCCGACCGTGGGTCCTCGCGGACCCGCGATCGAGCACGCGACAGTGGATGCACCGTGCTAAGAAGCTCGCAGGAATTAGCATATAAAACAGTGGAGGACTGCGAAGAAAGCGCAGCGAAAATGGTTGCAATTTTCTCGGAAAGCGGGCAGCGAAGCCTAGCTAAGTAGAGGGTTGGTAGCAGCGATTACTCGTAACGTTGGTGCGGACCGAAACAATGGCCGAGTCGACGGAAGAATTTCTCGGAGACGAAAGAAAAGGGGGTCAGAGGGAAAAGCTGGAAAATGGCCGGCGGAGTGGCCGTGGACCGTACCGGTAATTTCGGCGAATAAATCGAAACTTCTGCGAGACGGTAGCGCCGGACTAAGAACAAGGCAGAAGACGAAGAAGAAGAAGAAGAAGGGAAAGAGGTAGAAGAGGAAGAGGAAGAAAAGGCGGAAGTCTTGCACAGTGGAAGCCTTTGGAGGCGTGGTTGGTTCCGATGAAATGCAGATTGCCGCCACTTATCTCGAACAGATTGTCGATCCGTGAAACGTCGAGCGGTTGGCTTCCTGCTACCGGATAAGCCGAAATAAAGAGGATCCGAAGAAAAGCAACGTCCAACGGAGTCCATTAGAGGGTCGCCGAGCCCCGTGCTCGGACGTTGAAGAACGCGCGACCTTGCCCAGACGGTTTTCGCCGGGTTCTAACAGCCGATATCCTCTTGTCGCGTCTGCTCGCGTCTGCTCGCGTCTACCACGTGTCGCTTCTCGCCGCTTCTACTCTGCGGAACCCGCCTCGATTCATTCGTATTCCGCCCCTGTCGGAAACTTTGCGATAATTCGATGTCTCGACGACTGCAAGAGCAGCAACAGCGGCCTGGCCTCCGTCATCATCGTCGGACCAAAGCGGCCTACGTGACTTTTCCGCTGCTCTTCCACGTCTGTATCTCTGTCTGTCCTACCATACCTTGCTCTCTCTTATTCCCAGTTACTCTCTTTATCTCTCTCTCTCCCTCTCTATCTATCTCTACCTCTCTCTCTTGCTCTCGCTCTCCCCGTGGTCTCTGCTACCTCCACATCGCTCCTGCTCCATCCCGTCGCTGCTGCATCCACTGCGTCGTCCCCTCTTTGTGGCGGTCGCTGTGTGGATTTCTGCAGTCATCTTCCGGCTTTTTGGTAGCGCCTCTCGTCCCTCTTTGTTTTCTCTTGTCTTTTCCACCCTGTTCTGACCGACCACCGTTCCGGTCTCCTGTGCACTTCTGGCTAGTCGCCGTGCTCTCTGCTTTGGAATTTCGTCGTTCGATCTTCGCGGCTCGAAGTGTCAGCGGTGCGATCGAGGAACGATTTTTCTTTTTATAAATTTTCCTTTGCCATGGATTGTACTTTTTTCCGAGGATTTATTTAGAGTCGTTGCAATCGCTTGGTTTTGATAACTGTATGATCTGTTATTCTATTGGCCGAAACGGTTTAGGTAGTACATTTTTATTTCATTTGGGATTCGATGCGTTTTGACTACTTGTCCAGGATCCAATAAGAAGCGTAAAAAATTATAAAAGTTACTAACTTGTACAGTTTTATAAAAATGCCAAGCTTCTATGAAACGATCTTATTTCCGTTTAACCCCTTGCCCTATAATAACAAGTCAGACTCGCGGTGAAGATTTTATGCAAGCTCTAATAAATATGACTATTATTAATTCCTTCTACATTGAAGAAAAAATAAATTCTTCTGTCATCAAAGTATAGAAACGAAGGCAAATGAAGACGATTCAGGAAACAAAAATTGTCTGGTCCCATTAGGAAAATTATTAAGTGCGAATAAATGTTAATCGTCGTAGCATGAAAGGAGCGACAGTGTTAAAGAGTATTAATTTATTTAAATGATTAAGATCAGCTGCACCATTTCTAGCTTGTCGAAACGATTGAAGAAGAAACTGCACCGTGATTAAATCGATTAAATTATCTTTACATATATTCTGTCTATTTTCTATCATTTTGAATTTTCTACTACTGCAGCATTATTCTCCTATTATAATAAAAAATAAAAAAAAAGAACATCTGGCATAGTGCTAAATAGATGGATTAAAATTAAACAAATCGTATCAGTCTAGAGAATCGGAATTCGACGAAATTTGTAATCTAATCGCGAGCGTATCGGATCGAAAATGGCCGCGGTGTATCCGCGTGTCCGCGAGGCTGGGGTCTGCGCGTTCCACGCGGCTTCTTCGTCGCCTTTTTTCCCCTCGATTCGAGTGCGCTCTCCGGCCGGTGTTCCGGGCTCTAAACGTTCCCGGCTCTCTTTCTCGTGTAATTTTCAAGTGGAATTTCTTCGTACGTGGAACGCGCGCGCCCCGTGGAACGAAGAGGTGCCGCTTTTTTTTTCCCCGAGCGCTTTGCGAGGATCGCAACGCGGTAGGTTAAACCCCGAGCCATCTCGCCACTTCCCTCCCTCCACCCGCGTCCTCCCCCCCCCCGTTCTCCCGCTGTTCCCTTCGTTCCCTTCGTTCCCTCTCGGTCCGTTTCCAGAGAACCGACCGCTGTCTCCGTCTCGAATGCGGGAAATTATCGGGTGCAAATTGAATCGCGCCGCGTTTAATCTCGGTCATTCCCGCTCCGCGGCGTTCAACGCCTCCGTAAAAAAGGTTCGCCGTTCTCCTTAAAACGGCCTCGGAACCAGAGGAGGATGCTGCTGGGAATCGGGGGGATGATGCTGCCGGGAACCCCGGGTGTGGATGCTGGGAACTCGGACAGCGGAGTTCGGGAAAAAACCGGTCCGCGAACGAAGCTCACGGGCGCGCTTTTAGGTTGAGTGGTGCATCGCGTCGCTAAGAAAACACCGTTTAACTCGTTCCTCGTCGTCGTCGTCGTCGTCGTTCAGCGGAAACGTCTTCCCGGCCGCGGTGTTTCATTAATCGCGATGCGGCCATTTCGGAATTGCATTTTTCTTGGCCGTGCCGCCCCACCTCCCTCCTCCACATGCCCGCTAAACAGGTGACTCTAATTGCAGGCCGCGCGCGAAATTAATTTATCCTTTTGCGTATAGAACATTCAACGTCAATTGGCCACGGTAGAATTTATCGGTCGCAGTTAATAGTTAATAGCGCGGCAGGCAATTGTAATTTATTTTCGCCGCGCTGTAATTTACCGCTGCTCCGTCGCGAGAATTTCGTTTACCGTATTCGATATGGATCTGTTATCTGGAACACGAATTTGTTACGCATTTAATTAACTTGTTTTGGGATCGATTGTCGTGCGGAAACGACCCTCTTTATCGGCTGTCATCTTCCGTTTAGTTTCAGTTTTAACTGTTCGGTAATAGAAATTAACGCTGGTGGGAAATTGTTTGTTGGATCAGAATGTTTCGAGTTGCACGTCGTGATTACGAGTAAACTGTGATTTTTATTCATAGTATTATTATATTGTATATGAAGTGTTATATAGTGATAGTAAAAATACTCGAGGAATTGGAAAATATAGTCGTGTTTGTTTCAGTCGACTAAAATTATTAAGAAAGTTAATAAACGTCGACGAAGTTCCAATATCGTACAATTAACGCAAACAATTTTTATTTTGCATGAATACGTCTATGCATTAGACTGCGGATCTTTATGCATTTATGGCAGCTACAGATCTTTATGCATTTATGGCAGCTGCAGATTTCTCAAATTAATTTATAGTGATAAATTAACAAGATCAAGTATCATAGCTATTTTCTGTTTACAATAGACGATTTTTTAGTCGACAAAAGGAATTATTCTTTAATACTAATCTTCCTAAAACGAAGACGGAAAAAATGGCGAGAAAATCGTTTTCATTGTCAATAACGATTATCGCAGTACGAAATTCTATTCTGGCTACTAACCAACAATAGAAACTTTAATTCTGCACCTCGTCATTCTTATCGCTCTTAACAGTTGCTATTAATATCATCTACAAAGCTCGCACAAATAACTCTCGTCTCCCGCGGTTGTTTTAAACGCGCGCTGAGATTCGTCGGTCGTCAATCCGCGAAGAAGTGGCCCTCTTCGTTGCGACATCGAGCACGCCAATTACCATCGACCAGCCTCCAAACCGCGGCGATTTGCATAAAGACGCCCGGGGTCTGTGTACACCGGTAACAAATTTAGCCGAGCATAATGGAGGAATCGATGGGCACGATAAAATATTAAGGTCGCCCGCGGAAGGAGCGTGGAATTGAAATTATTCATTTATGTGTCGGGAGAGCTGATTTCCCAGACAGAGAGAGAGAGAGAGGGAGAGTGAGAGAGAGAACCTCGCGACGGCGGAGGATCCCGAGTTTCCGTAGGTCGCCGGAGACGACCGAGATCTTTGCTCTCGATTTATCGAGGTCGGAGATATCGATAAGCCGTGTGATTCACGGAGCAGTCCCCGCGCGGGTCGTCGACCCGGCAACCGTAACAAAACCGTCGCGGGCCGTGCGAACCCGGAGATTATGTCATTCGCAAATCATTCGCCGGCAAAAAATTACGGCCTATAATGCCCAATAATGGCCGGAAAAAGAGCTGGCCACCGTTTAAGCTCCGCTCTTCCTATTTTTTTTTTTTACGAACGGTCGCCCGTAAAAAATCTGGATCGTTGCTAAAATATGCGCTGTTTAATCTTCTTTGCGACGAGGAAACGCGCCGATGAAAATCCCGCCGCGTTCCGCGAGAATTTCTTTTAGCGTGTGTTAACGCTATCGGAGATCAGCTCTTCTTTATGGACGAGATATTCATTATAATGTTATTCGTATATATATAGTTAAGA
>NC_135782.1:7000522-7008077 GCF_028453695.1 Augochlora pura | reverse complement strand
GAGATAGTTTGAACGTATTCCAAAGAGTCGAGCGACCGCCAAGAAACTATCCTCGCGAAGTGTTTAAAACCGAGCGAAAAACAGCCGACGGTGAAGTAAGCGAAGAAGACGGTGAAGCGAGGACGGAGCCCCTAAACTCGAAGGGTGCGACACACATCGTTCTCCCGGCACTTTATTATTTATTAGCGGGAGAACAGCGAGACGAGGGTCAAATCTCGTCGAAAATATCCACGGATTGAAGAGCACTGCAGTAAACGCGAAGGGTGCGCACCCTTCCACCCTCTCCGGTTCCTCCGTCCGTGGCGGCCCCCTGCGCCCCCTCTGCGCGCGCGCCATCCCTTATCCAACGTCGCATTGTGCGTGTCCCATTGTGTCTAGTCCACAAGGGCGTATTCCCGTTTTTCCCTGTTCCTCTATCTTCCCGCGTCCGCCCTCCACCCCTTCGCATTTTCTGCTGCGCCACCGCCACTTTTTCCAACCCCCTCGCTCGCAGATCCTCCCCCGCCCCATGGAAACACCATACCCCATCGTCCTCTGTCTTGTCGTTCCTGTTTATTCTTCGCCGGACATCTTCCGCCGCGTATCTCCGGCTCGCTTTCTCCGAGATCTCCGTCCACCCTTTACCTTCCACCCCCCCTCTACCTCCCCGCCTGTGCTTTTTCGACCGTGATCTCCTGCCCCCGGCTTCTTTGATCTTGAGGCAACCCCTCGGACATTTTTTCTCCGCGCAACCACCCCCGGTCGTCGTTCGCAACGGCGATACTAATTATTAAAACGCGAGAAAAACTTTCTCGCTGCGGCCCCTCCGAAAATTTTTGCTCTCGCCACCCCCTTTTTCTCCGCGAGCTGTCGCCGCTTATTATAGTAATGCAGGCGCGCCGAAACGCCGGAAATTTTTAATCAACGCCCTCCCGACTGTCGACGAGGACCCGCGCCGATAGCGTAAAGGAGCCTATTGCTGCGGCGACAAGTTTTAGTTGCACCTTTTTCCAATATTCCCCCGGATTTCTCGCGAAAAAACCGTTCTTCGATGGTTTTTTCTTCGTCGAGACTAACGCATTTTGAAAATGTAGCGTAAGATGAAGTTGCTTTTCATGTGTTTTATAATACGGCAGGTATTTAAACAGTCGAGGGAATTGTTTTCTTAATCTAAAAGTATAAAGCAGCGAAAATGGTGTGTTTTATATCTTTTAAGATTGTTGTTTTAAATTTTAGTACGAGTAGGATTAAACAACATTTCTATTTAATAGAGAAACATCGCTGCAACGGCTGCATATGCACGCTTCCGTACAGTGTTTCCAACTTTGCGGTATTAATCTCTGTAGCAACAGTTATTTGTTTCAACTATTCTCTTGGCTTCTGCTCGCTTTTATCTGTTCTCCATTTGCCGACCGTTTTCAATGTGTTTTCTTTTTTTTTTATTGCACGTCGGCGTGACTCTTTTATTTCAAGTTCCGCCCCTCCGTCTTTGAGCCCCTCGCTTCAACTCACCGCGAATTCTTCCCTCTTCTCTAACCTTTGTTCACCTGTGCGCGCCGCACACTCTATTTCTTGATAAATCCACCCCCACCCCCCGCAGACCCGTCCTCTCGCTCGCCGCCTCCGCTATTCGTTTTTTCCGAGTGTCGCGCGATTTTTTTCACTGCTTGAACATTACTCGTATCTCCTCGTTCCTTTTATTCCCCGGCCGGTATCTTCCGCGGCGCGGTCACGTTCTATTTTTATTTTGCATCAAGAACCCTTCCGACTACTTTTTCCTCTCGCCCGCCCGCCCCGCCGCTTGTCTTCTCCGTACTCTTCTTCTTCTGCCTCTTCTTTCGTCTTGTTCCACTAGTTCTCCTTGTTCGTCTCGTTTTTATAGTTCTCCTCGCTCTTCTCGTTTTTCTCCATTCTTCTCCTCCTCTCGCTTGCATCTATCACTCCGCGGGGGTGGTCACGCGGCTTTTCTTTCCCCGTCCCGTGATACCTTGCATTTTCTTACAATTCGATTCCCACCTCGGCCTCCCTGAATGCCGGCTAGCTCTTCATCCGTGCCTTCTTTCTTTCTTTCTTTCTTTCTTTCTTTCTTTTTACCCCCTTTTCGGTTTGTTCCCTTTTTTTAAAGCTGCATTCATGTTTATTCTGTCCGCAATTGTCTGCCGCCCTTTGTGTCCCGCCCGTGTCCGCACATTCTTACGCTCCTTCCACCGGGCACCGCTCTTTGTTCGCCTCTCATTAATACTCTTCCGGCTTTCGCGCGTGTTTTCATCCCTGATTAGTATGCCCCCTCTGGTCAATTGTAAACACGTCGCGCGGAAAAACCAATCCCGGCGACGGTGACTTCTAACCGCGAACCACGCGCTGAATCGAAAGTCCAACAACGGGGATGGCCAGCATCTTGGCTTGCGATTTATTTCGGAGATAATTCGTTATTTATTCCCGTGACTATTTATTTTTGTTTAGTTAAGGAAAGAGTACTGTCTTATACCTACATAGTCGCAGAAAATATATTGACACTTTTTTTTAGATGGAATTAATTTTTTATTATTGCTCCAATTGACTTGAATTTTGTGAGGTGTTAGGACTAGTTTATTCGAGGACGAGCAAAAACAATTTTGTAATTGGTTAGAATAATTAAATAATTACAAAACGATATATTTTTTAAATTCTTTATCTCACAGTAACTACTTTAGGGTAGTTTTTGATTAGCAATTTTTACTACTGTACTATGGATTGTGATTTTAAAAATTCTAAGCTCTGCACAGCAATTTTTTGAAAATATTTCTTGCAGACTTATTACCCTTCCTGCCGTTTCTATAATGTGACAATAATTTATCTTATTCAACTAACTAATAAATTTAATTTTGTAACTCTTCAGTAGCCCAGCCATTACCTCCCAAGGGTTAAAAGGAATTTCTTCCCTCATAATCCTGGTCAATATATTTTGCAAGACGAGTGTATTTATCCGAATTTCGAATAATCGACGACAGAAATAATTGCTCAAAAACAGTAATCGTAGCATATTGTGATCGTGATCATCGTCGAATACCAGACTTGGCATTATAGGGCAGGAGGTAACCCTAAAAGATGTATCCGCATCGCCGATCCGTCTTCATCGCTGAAAAACGATTAAGAAGTCCGCGGAAAGGAGAAGCCTCGAACGAGTCGCTCAAAGAGCAAGTCTTCCCGCCGCAGCAATCACCGTTAATTGTCGCTGGGAAAATCAAGGCCGGTTTAAATCTCTCATTAGAATTTACAATGTTCCCGAACGAGGGACCCGCAGCCGGTGAAAAACTTTCATCGGCGCTTCCCGTCCTCGTTTAATCGGTTCCCGGGCATCGGTTCGTCTTCGTCCCGTGACACCGACGGGGGGTGGTGGCAAACGGGAGTAAACGGGGGCGCTACCGAAAACCGGCGAAGGGGTGTGGAAACGAGGGGGTCGACTGGTGCCGGGACTCTGTTCCAAAGGGGTGGCTCGTTAGTGTCGCACCCTCCCGCGGCGCGTAGACGCGCGTAAGGGGTGGCGAGGCGAAACGAGACGAAGAGAAACGACGGGGCGGAGGGACGAGGTGAACCGTGGAGAGACGAGGCATGGAGAGAGAGACAGAATTAGAGAGAGAGAATGAAGCAAAACGATAAAGAGAGAGAGGTAAAGGGGTAAGAGAAAAAGAGAGAGACGAGGCAAAACGAAGCAAAGAGTGACGAAGCAAAACAACGTAAAGAAAGACGAGGCAAAACGAGACCAAGAGAAACGAAGAGAAACGAAGAGGGGCGAAGCAAAACACGAGAGAGTCGACGCGAACCGCGGAGAGTGGAGGCGAAGAGAGACGACGCGAACCGAGGCGAAGGGCGAGGAGGCAGCTCGCGTCTCTGTAAAATTGAATCTTTTGTTTCTACGACGCCGCTTTCGGAGGAAGTTGTATTGTGCGCGGGGACCAGGCACGCGTTCTCCTCCCCTCCCGTTTTATTATCGCCCTCCGCGTGACGTTGCGTCGCGAGGGGTGACAAGCCACCGGATCGACATTCCGTTCGACGGGGAACAGAAGTCGACGGGAAATCAATTTGCTATTTTTTCGCTGCACTCCTCGGTTTTTTCGGCGCTGTCTAACGCGATCGCCGACCCGCCCGGGGGCGCCGTTATTTGCGCCGACAATGAGCGGAAGAATTAAGGTGCCGCGAAAACCGGCCCGGAGTTAATGGATTTCGGAAGAGGAATCGACTCCGCGGCGAGACTTATACTTTGGCTTTCTTGCCCGGCAAACCCTTCTCCTGAATTTTACCGGGGAACTCGAGTGACCCGGTAACTCGACACCCATCACTGTCGCGCGCCGGTGGAACGCGATTCCAGAGAAAAGGAATTATTCTTTTTGCTTTATGTGCCTCTGTGTGAATATATTTTTGTTAGACAAGGTAACCCAAAAGTTGCTTGGAAAATTAGGTAATCGAGGAATTTCTCAGGTGATTTGAAGTAACTTTTTCCTTTACAAAAATATTGTACGAGCCGTCGTTAACGAGATATTAACCCTTTGCCCTCGAAGCCATTTCAACTGTGAATCTAAAATAATTTTTCCGGCTTCAAGTATTTCTATTTTAAATAAAATTCATATACATATGAAATTGAGTCTCGTGACTCATGCAACAATTACACTTTCAAGTATTTTTTCAATTTATGCTTTGACGAGATCTGTCAAAATAATTTTTTAACGTGTTACAACAATTTTAATGGCGCTGCAAAAACATTACTCGAGTGCAAAGGGTTAACGAAAAATAATGATCAGGCGAGTTCGCCTCTCATTGGTCAGCGTTGTTTTGTTAATATCTCCTAAAGAAAATTGCGAACTGCATTTGCGCTAAGAATAAAGTTACTTCCAGCAACACCTAGAACACTCGATATATTTTTTATATATTTTTAATATATATTTTACGTTAATCGCGGTTTAGACCACCGCGTCTTTTATTCTTCGGAATTACGGAGCTCAGGTACGGCGACGTTTCAATTCGGAGATAAGAATATATTTTCTTGGCTACGCTGTCCACCTCGTTATATTCTCATCAGCATTATCGTCGACTAGAGAAAGGAAGTCGCGAATGATGCTACTGCTACAGGAAAACATTATATTGAATTGCTGGGAAAGGTACGTCGGAAGGAGGAGCGTTTCATGCAAATCAGCCTGCACTTGGAATTACACCGAGCGTTCGTTAATAAACTTTATAACCGCCAAATAAAAATTCCAATTATCGAATGGTAAATTCGTTTAGATGAACGATCTTTCTACACAGTTTATTAACTAATTTATCCTACATAAATCTCTAATTATTCATGTATAATTAAATTATTATTTTTTGGATGCAAAGGAAGTCATCGCACATTTCAGGGTCCATATTTGTAACACATACTTATGTGCTAAAAAAATAATTATTGGCACTGTTATTTCAACAATTTTATAATCTCTGTTAGAATAATTCATAAGAATGAAGATTTAAGAATTATTCGAACGAATAGCTAGAATAATTTGTTACAAGTAATGAATAATTACAATTAATAATATTCGAATAAAGTATTAAAAAGAATTCCTTCAATTTTAGGTAATAATATAAATCTAAATAATTAGGTATATTATTAAGTTAGTAATATTAATAACATATATAAATAAATGTTAATAACACGGGATAAATTACAAAATACACCTGACGATTCGGTGGAGCAGAGACCTTAGAAGACGATGAAATTTTTACAGAGAGCGAATCGATGGTCATCGTCGTCGCGTCGCGGAAGCCCGGAAGATTGTTTACAACTGTTTCTGTCAAGGCTCTCGTGGAATAGCGAAATGACCGTGGACTCCCACGGGGAGCAATTTAACTTTCGTTCCCGGCAGTTTTCGCGGACTATAGAGAAAGAGAGAGTGAGCAAGAAGAGGCGTGGTCGTGTTCGAAGCGCGGAACAGAGCTCGCGAAACTGTCCAATTCCATTTATCCGGTAAGATAGACGATCGGGCTATGACTTGGCTGTCTGTGCGAGCCCTTTGCCGATCCGGATCGATACCGGGAGCCGGGCGAAAAAAAAGCCTCGCCTATTCAGACGGCGGGCGGTTTCATTTAAAAGTTTCATTTAAGGGCCGCGTTTAGGGGATGAAAAGTGGCCCGCGCGACGATCAATCAATTTTCCTTAATTCTGTCGGGCTTAGCCAGGCCCGCGAACCACCGATTTGCATAATGCATTTTAGTGTACGCTATCGATCGGTTAACTTAACCCTAATATGCGTAACCAGAGTTTCTGCGGCTGTTTGGCAACCTAATTAATTAGATCATGTAATAGTTCACGATCTCGCATTAATATAAGCTATTATTTAATTCCTCGATCTTAACTCTACTGTTAGTTCCTTCGTTGTAAACGTTACAAATTTCCTCTTCGATGGTATAAAAAATACTGTTCCAACCCCTTTAATGCCAACGATAAATACCAAAATTGTTTCACGTCATCTATAATGTATAATAATTATAAAAATTTCGCCAAAGCTTCCAATTACGAAATTAAGAGAGAAACATAAATCGAGAGGTAAGTAGTTTATTTATAAAAATGATTGAGAAATTGGCCGGATAAATGTATTCCACGAAGCGCATCGAGTATCTATAAAGCGATTATCTGAAACTATTTTGCGATATCATGCAAGAATAGAAAAACTAAATAAATATAAAAGTGGACAGCCGATTGCTCCTATAAGGGTTAAAGCGGCCATCGCACAGCAGATTAAGGGTGGATTCTTGCAGCCGGGGAGATCCGTAGCTATTGTACTCGGACGAATTGGGTTAACAGAGTTCCACCGCGATAATCAAGCTGCAAATAATTAGCGCCGGTATGTTGACGTTAATATGGGTCGACAAAAGCAAACCTAATCCGCAGAGACGCGCGGAACTCCGCTGGTGAATTAATAGACATTCGGTTTGAAAGTTAGAGGGGGAAATGACGTATTTCATTATTTAACGGCAAATGCGACAAACGAAAATTTCTGGGGACCGTCTCGCACCGATACGATCCAGACGGAGTTCTCCAAAAATAGAGTTAATTAAATTGTAATCTTTCGCACAATACTGGCCCCGTTGCCAGTTCCATTAGTTACTTCCGCGTATGCGGAGAAAATGTCATTTCTACTAATTAATTTCGCCCTCCGTGTTACACGTAGACAAACGCGAGGATATTCCGACACCGACGGAACAATATTAAATATTCCTCGTGTTGCAAATTCGCGCGTGGCTCTCTCTTTCTAATTTCATTTCTTCCTGCTCAAGCCGGCCCGATGTGTTGTTTCAACCCTTCGCCGGGAGGCGCCTTTTTTTATTAACGCGACCGACTACCTGGGTCTTTTAACCCTTGCTTACCGTTATCCGAGAGAAAAATTTTAAGACATATTTTTAAATACGCTTCTATTTAATTATACTGTTCAAGTTGGATTCGTCTCTTTCAAACAATTTATTTTGATATTTATTTACCACTTTCCTGTCAATAATATATATTTTTTATACGCTTCTATTTAATTATATTGTTCAAGTTGGATTCATCTCTTTCGAACAATTTAAT
>NC_135782.1:6997795-7000422 GCF_028453695.1 Augochlora pura | reverse complement strand
AAAAACAAATCTATCAGAACATACTACAGTAAAAAAGTATTCGTCGCGTGCATAGGGAAGCATCTCGCCAAAGTACGCTGCCCTTTCATCCACTCACATCGCGGCACATCACTGCGACAATGTCTCTGCAACACGGTCCGCCTACTCTTTCTCCATTCCTCTGTATATCCACGACAGTGGCACAATAGAGGAGGCATTATCCTGGCGATCAGAACCGCACTAAATATCCCAAAAATCGTGACACTCGCCGACAAAAGCGAGGCAACGCGCGATCGGTCAACCATGAATCTAAAGATCCCGACCGCCGTCACAATGTACGCCGTATCTCTTCCAGCATGTCCACAGGTGTGCACTGGCAAAGATTACACGTCGCAGCACCGGGAAACCGAAGCGTCTTTCGTCGGTGTCGCGAGGAGCATCCTCGGAGCGAAAAAGAGATTCGCGACGGTGCCGAGCCGTCTGCGTCTCTGTTTCTAAGGTTTCGGAAAGGAACGCTCGATATGTTTCGTGCGTTTGAAAGGAAATAGTAGGAGTCGGGAATCAGCCTGGAATCATTCGGGAATCAGCCGGGACTATCGTCGAAGGGAGTCAAAGAACGCCTACAGTTCGTATGCACGGTGTGCCGCGCGGCGATCCCCTACCGATTCCTCCGCCCCGATGGGGACACGTGACCTCCGTTGGCTTCCGGAAGATGATTGCGACCGATGAAGATTGTCGATGGCACGGGCGAGCGAAAGTAACGAGGGACGTGAGCAGCGACGGCGAACCGCGCGGATACAAAGGGATTTTTTGGGAGACAGTGCGCGGCAGTCTGGCCGAGCGCCGCTCCAAAATGCTATTTTTTAACCCTTTCGCTCCGAGCGAATATACGCGAAATATACGCATATACGTGACATCCAGATGATGAAATTATATAAATACCTATATTGCTTATAATTTTGTATTTTAATAATTGTCCTTTGATATTGAAAAATGTAAATATACTGGTTACATTAGAGCAATGATTATTTTATTAAGCACAGTTGTTATTTAAAACTAAGAAAAACGTATATACAGAAATCACACGCACTGTGCATATTTCTGGCACGAGCTTTCGTTCAGTGACAGCACTTCGGCGGAAGATACGGCCATGGCGAAAGGGTTACGCTCGATCTATCGAAAAGTCTGTTTCGCTATAAACTGAGGACTCTTTCAGGAGGATAACATATATTCATAAGGGTTCGAGAAGATCGATATTTTCTGTTCGGAATTTCTGAAAGTTTCCAGCTTGTATACAGTGTTACATCGAGGCGATATTTGGAGATTTGAATATTTATCGACGGGAGGCGAAGTTTAAAAAATCTTACCTTATCGCTGGGGGAAGATAGTTGAGAACTTTTTTTATGTTGTTCTTGAAGCTATATTTTTCGCGCTTTGGAAAGTGTTCCATAGTACTCTGTACTTTGTAGATTCTATAGTTACGAAACAAGAGTAAAATAGTTGTCTTCTGTTTTCTTTTCATTGAATAAAATGTATCGAATAAATATGCACTGAATATGTAAATTAATTGATAAATGTATTGAATAAATATGTACGAATTTTTTAAGGAAATATCGTCTTTTCGTACAATCTAAATAATGGCACAATTGATTCATTATTATATTAAGTACAATGAATGAAATCTGAAAATTCGTGGATGGTCTTTCTCAGTTATGTTACTGTACTCGATAAGTTTGGTCAGGGGAAGCATATTAACAGGTCATTAAGCAGCTGGGTAGTGGGAACTAGAGAAAGAGGTGATTTAGAAAGAATCACAGCGGAAGATCTGGATGAATCTATAAAGGAGATATAGAGGAACCTAATGTAGTGAACTTCGATAGCGAGAAAAGACTTTTTATGGAAAAAGAAAGTCTTAAAAAATAAAGAGTTTTGTGAGAAGAAAGTACTATAAAAAAAGAAAGAACCATAAAGAAAGAAAGAGCCTTAAAAAGAGAAGAAAACCAAAGGAAGTGAAAGGGTCGCAAAAAAAGGAAAAACCGAAGAAAGAGAAGGAGTCATGGTAAAAGAAAAACTGAAAGAAAGAGAAAGAGTCATGGTAAAAGAAAGAGTCATAGTAAAAGAAAAAACCATAGAAAAAGAAATCGTCGTAGTAAAAGAAAGAACCATAGAAAAAGAAACAACCAAAAAAAGAGAAAGGGTCGCAGAAAAAGAAAAAACCATAGAAGACGAAAGAACCATAAGGAACGAAAGAACAATAGGAAACAAAGGCACCATACAAAACGAAAGAACCATAGAAGCAGAAAGAGTCTTCGAAACAGAAAAAAGGAATGCTAATGGCGGAAAAACGGGGCATCAAGGGGGGAAATCCGGGAACAAAAAGAGCAGGACAAACCCAGAAAGGTAAATCCCATAAGGAGAAAAGAAGGAGGCAGGTCCGGGACGAGAAATTCCCTAGCAAGAGAAAAAGCCCCAGAGAAATGTGAACGACCTCGAAAGAAGGAGAAAGAAAGCCACGAAAATAGGAATCCTTTGACTGGAACGGCGAGAGATGCCTAGAAAGATAAAGCCAGGAAAAGCAAGCAGAGAGGCAGAGAGAGAGAGAGAGAGAGAGATAGGGAGAGAGAGAGAGGTTCCTTGGCAAGAAGAGG
>NC_135782.1:6986533-6997695 GCF_028453695.1 Augochlora pura | reverse complement strand
GAGAGGCCCGAGCCGATTGCCTGTCTATACAAGCCGCGTGGAAATTAAGCGGCGACACCGGTCCGAAGTGCAAGGAAATAGCTGTGGTTTGGGAACTACATTTTTATAGGCAACTACTATGCTGAAGATACCAGATATAATATTTTTTATTATTTTTCAAATTCGTTATTTAATTTTTGCTATTTTATTTTAGTTTAGTTTATTATGTAATATCGTATTTTATTTATTTTATTTTATAATATTGTATTTTAGTTTAGTTTATTATATAATATCGTATTTTATTTATTTTATTTTATAATATTGTATTTTAGTTTAGTTTATTTTATTTCGTATTTTATTTATTCTATAATATTTTGTATCATCGTATTTTATTTAGTTTATTTTATTTCGTATTATCATATTTTATTTATTTTATCATATTTCGTATTATCGTATTTCATTTATTTTATTATATTTCGTATTTCGTTTATTTCATTTCACTTCGTATTATCGTGTTCCATTTATTTCATTATATTTCGTATTACCGTATTTCATTTACTTTATCCTATTTCGTATTATCGTATTTCATTTACTTCATTCTATTTTGTATTATTGTATTTTATTCCATTGATTCTATTATATTTCACGACAACCACGTTGAAAAATAACATAAAATAGCTCTTCCCTCTGATAAAATAAGATTTTTGAAATTTCACCCCCAGTCTCTAAATATTCGTAATACCGCGTTGACTTAATATTTTACATCTTTACAAATTTGAAGAAAATAAAATCGACTTTTTTCAACTGTTAGAGCAATGTCTCTTCTTAAGGCTCGCGGAAGATTTTGCTAGTTTTCCTCGGTTTCTCTCGCGATACCCGGGGTTAGGTGGTTTCGGTATACGCCCGTCGCAACTAGCTGAGTCGTTCGCGTCGATGGTCATGGTAATAGGAAGTCGCGCGAAATTATATCCTCCTTCGCACCTCCGACCCGTAATTTCTGCGTAATTGCCGATCGATAAGAGATAGCCGGATTTTTCCGCAACGCGGGCCCGCACGACTTCGTTTTACTGCCGCCCGCCGCTGTCACGATCTCGTCGCACCACGGTCACGTATTGTACCCTTATCGTAACCGCCACGGCTCTCGCGCTATCGTACCATCGTATTATCGCACTGCATTCGTTACTATCATTCGGCAGGATATTTCCATTACGTCGCGGTATCCTGTCATAAAATTTCGTCATACTTTCGGTCGTCGCGCAGATTTCGTCCTTTTAGAAATTAAGAAATTGGATTTTTTTAAGTGAAATGTTTATAGCTTGTTTTTATCCAGTTTGTAACTTTAATTAACTGTATGTGAATCTGGTGGTATCTTTAACCCTTTGTGGTCAAAGAGTAGCGATTTTTAGGCGCTGCTAAAATGGTCATGACACGTTCCAAAATTTTTATCAAATTTACTTATATTTAGAAAATTGTTAAGAGGTCTTACCTGTTGCACGAGTCACAAAATGCTATTCCATAATTATAAAATGTTTCAGGTTATATAAAATGGAAACATTATAAGTCTCAACAAATATATTGGATTCGAAACATTCTAGTCAAATTCAGTTTGTTCAAATGTATTGCAATAGAAATGAATTTTCTATTCAGTAATAGTATTATCATAATAATTTTTACAATGGTCCGCTTTCGCGCATTTTCGTCAGAAGTTCGCCCCATAGAAACCATAGGACCGTTCGTCGGCCAAGAGAGAGAGAGAGAGTAAGCGATCGCGACGAATAGCGCTCGCCGTCCTCTATTCCGGCGGGACGTCGCGGGCTATCATACTCCGCTGCGTTATTACCACGTTATTATCTACGTATTATCACACGTCTCGCCGCATCATCATGCAGCGGGTACGCGCCCGCCGAAGATAACTCTCGACCAAATATTCCTGCGCGCACGTAGACCGTTCTCCAGGATACCGGCTGTATGATAATAGTTCTCGAACGCTCGCAGGAAAAACCGCGGCAAACATCCCCTCGCGCGCGTTCCACCTCCCCGCCCCTCCCCTTCCCTTCCCCTCGCCGACGCCCCCGTAACAAACTCGCGGCGGAACTCGCGCGGGCTCGATTCGCCGTCTCGCCGGCGGCAAGCGAGTTCGATGCATCGGAATAAATGCATCGCGGCGAATAATTCATGCGGCGGCGGCAACGGGACCGTGATCCGCCGCGAATCGCGTATGCGGAACGCCATTAGCACGTGGGAGCCCGTGGGACCAGGAGTCGCGAGTCGCTGACATACTCTCGCAGTGCCTTTATCTTTCGTCGGGAGACGTTTTTTTCCGAAAGCATTAACCCTTTGCACTCGAGCGGTGGCTCTGAAGCACCGCTGAAATTGTTACAGTACATTTCAAAATCATTTTTATATTATGAAAAGTTGGGTTTAAAAAATTCTGAGAAGCATAACTGTTGTTGCACGAGTTGCTAGATGCGATTTCATATGCATAAAATATATTTTTTCATATAAAATGGAAATGCTGTATGTCGGAAGAGCTGTTTTAGAATTACAGTTAAAAGGGCTTCGAGTGCAAAGGGTTAAAATCTAAGGTGGATCATTAAACAGTTGACACTTTGCACTCGAGTGGCGACGCTGCGGCGCCATTGAAATTGTTGTAACGCGTTCCAAAATTGTTTTCAATAGATATCGCTTAGATTTGAAGATTGTTTAAGGGGTAACTGTTACATGAGTCACAAGACTCAATTTCATAAAATATATATTGTTATATGAAATGGAAACACTAGAAGTCAGAAAAATCATTTTAGACTTGCAGTTGAAATGGCTTCGAGTACAAAGGGTTAAGTTGACGACTATGTCCGTCATGGAGATGTGGCAGAATTTTGTGTTATGACGATTATATCCGTCGCACCTAAAATTTTGTTACAACTTTTTAATAACAGGACCAGAAAATTTTTGTTTGCTTTGTTGTCTTCGTGTACTTTTGTTTCTAGATTTTGATAATAGAGAAATTCAATTTGATTTCGATTTAAGAGAAATTAATAATATTGATATTTGGTAGAAATTACGTGGAATCTTTGTCACGAGTCTGACTCGTTATTATAGTGCAAGGGGTTGATTACGACTGTTTCGTCCTAAATTATTTCCTTGATATCATGAAATGATTCTAGTGTCCCGATTGTCAAATATTGTTTCGATTTAATAGAAATGGCAACCATATTTATTAAGTGCACGAAACGTTTATAACAAGTCTGACTCGTTATGATAGTGCAAGGGGTAATCTTTTGCACTATAGCACTAGGGTGAGTACCTTGCAACGAATGACTGCTACAATGATCAATTTTTCTCGTTAAAGTGCTAAGTGGACGTGTACGATGCGATGAATGTCGGAAAATATAATAAAGTGGAATTTTTCCTCCCCTTTTCTTCCCCTTCTTTATGGTGAAGTTTATTGATTTCTTTATGGCTCGTGGGTCCATCACCTTATACGTCATATAATAATATGTATGAAATGAAATAGAATAAAATGTTATAAATTAAATTCAAGTAAAATGTAATAACTTGTACGATGGATGTAATATTATGCTGAACTGACTGTTTAGTTAAAGGAGCTCACTTTTCATCCATCACTCTTACGGTGGAGCTCGGGCACCTTGGGTACGCTAAGCTCATGCTACAGCCGGTCGTTAAATCTGAACCGGCTGCAACCTCTGAGGGAAAATTATGCTACGATCATACTAATAATATTCTCCATGGAAAGTAACAACTGTATATTTGGTTTTCTAATCTTATTCTTTTTATAATTGACTATGAATTTAAGCAGGTGACCAATGTGTAGAATTTAATTCAATTCTACAAATAATTCTATATATATAATATATATTAAATAATTGTACAATATTTATTGGAATAACTGATTCGAATAAATTAGTATATTAATTTATGACGAGTAGTACTTAAAGAATTATGTAAATAGGTAGAATAATTTATAGCGAATACAATCTAGAGAATTACATCTGTAGACTAATTTATGACTAATAAAAACTGACGAATTATATGAATAGATAGAATAATTTATGACGATTACAAACTACAGAATTATATTAATGGGATAATCTATGACGAATAGAAACTAAATAATTACATAAATAGAATAATTTATGATATATAGAAACTAAAGAATTATATAAGTAGATAGAATAATTTATGAGGAATAAAACCTAAAGAATTATATAAGTAGATAGAATAATTTACGACGAATAAAAGTTAAAGAGTTATATAAATAGAGAGAACGATTTACGACGAATAAAAGCGAAAGAATCACATAAATAAATAGACCAATTACCTACGAATAATGAATAATTATAACTCGAATAAAATCTTCATCCAAAACGAGTTCATTCCGCTAACTATCCCAGATACCCATTCGTTCCAAAGAACCGAATTAACGCGCCACTTCCAACGAGACTCTGCTTTACGCCGTACCATAAGTATTGTTCCGCGTCATCTAATTCCAAGGGTGATCGCGAGATACTCCCGCGAAGCAAACAGGAAAAAGTTGGTGCCGTGCCGGGACGGGAAAGATTGGCCTCGTCAGAGGCGGGAAGTGGATTACATAAATTTGTGACCGTTGCATCGCGATCCCCGGGCAAGTTTAATCGGTTTAATCCCCATCCGGCTGAATAAAAGGCGCCGGTCACGAGATCACGGGACCACCGGAGGAGCTCCGCTGCGAATCTTTTTTTTCTTCTTTCCCGGGCAATTTCGCGAAGGTGGCCGGCGGGAGTGAGAGAGAGAGAGAGAGAGAGAGAGGGTTGCTCGATTCTCGTACGTTTCTTCGGGCGGTGTTCCGTTGGCAGCCGGTGTTATTGCCGCGATATTTCTCGGCGGCTGATGCAAAGGAACAGCCTCGTTCCGGCCCGATTACGAGCACACGGGGAATTTGTCGTGGGCGGAGCGGGGGCGTGGGGGACGACGACGAGGACGACGAGGCCGCCGACTTGTTTGGCCAACAAGGAGAAAATTCACGGGACCGCCGAGAAACGCGGCCCCCCGAAAGAAGGAGAATGACAATGGAGCCGCGTCCCTGGAAAGAAGCGCGCAAGAAAGGGGAAAGGAGATTACAGCGGAGGGAACCACGGGACCGGAAGGAGATAAAGATTAAAATAATGGAAGACCGGGGAAAAACAATGGGAGTTACCGGCTACCCCCGCTCATAGATGAAAACCCTCGGAAACGAGCCTAAAGGCACGCGTCCACCTGCCGGGAGGAAAATTCTCGAGAGCCGATCTGAGGGGACGCGGATGGATCATACTCTCGGAGGGCTACTCTTGCGATTCAAATTTAAAAATATTAACAGAGACATGGAATCTCAATAAATTTAATTACCATATTAATTACGTAATAGTTAGGCAGCAGATAATTTTTGCGAAATAAGAAGTTCGCGCATCACGCGCAAGATAGAAGATTTATATAAATATTTATTCTCATCTTGAATAATTTTAATGAGTTGTGAATAATGTAATTATACTGTCAAATTTTTCTAATACTCTCACTGTTTTATGTTATTCATTTTTATTATAATTACTTCAATTCCACAGTCTAGTAATAATAGTATTATATTATATAATATAGTATTATAGTATTATATTATACAATATAGTATTATATTATATAATATAGTATTATAGTATTATATTATACAATATAGTATTATATTATATAATATAGTATTATAGTATTATATTATAATAATAGTATTATACATATTATAATATGTACTATCATAATAACATATGTATCCATATATTAAAGGCGCCCATAACTAGTATCATTTTCCTTGAAATTATTATTACTCGACAAAGTTATCGCTCCTTGTCTTTGTCTATGGGCGCCCTTAATGTATGGATACATATGTTATTATTATAGTATATATTATAATACGTATAATATAATATAATATAACTTATACGTACCTTGACGTAACTATGTGTAATTAAAACCACATATAATTATACAACTATAATACAATAATAATATAATAAATATAGAAATAATTTTGTCGCTAAATTCGATACACACAATTGTACTTAACTATAGACGGAATACACTCCAATCAATTGTTCTCTATAACAACTGTTCCACACATCCTCTCCAATTTTTAATTTAACATAGAGACAAAAGCGATCGAAAAGAATCTTTTCATAATTAAACCAATAATCGGCGTCTACGAGAAAATAACACGACGTCGCGGAAGAAGACGCCGAAGCAGGCGCACGCCTTTAAAACCGAAATACGCGAACACGGTCCGAGGAAGACGAAGCGCTCGTTCCGAGGCATAATCGTGGGAGCTGTCTCGCGACACGCGTCCAGTAATGGAATATCCTTGTAGAACGAGTATGCGAGCGCCAGAAGAAACTGCAGGAAAGTCGGCCGCGAATTCGAAATTCTAATAACGTGGAAAAACGGGACGGGACAACGGGCTTCACTGTTCTATGCTAATGCCGGGATTTACGCGGTCGACGTCTTCCGCCCGGTAAATCACCGTTAAACAGCCGCTGCGCACGGTCGTGGGGAGGGGAGGGGGGAGGGGACGAGCTTGGCAACGATTGCAATTGTTAATCGCTTTGGACCACTATCTTCCGCCGCTATACTTTCCCGTTTGTTACCGCGATTCCTCTGGCTCTCTGTCAGCGTTCCGTCGCGCCGCGAATTTATTTGCCGCGCGACGCGCGCTTCCGTTCTTGCCGCTTGAAAGAAAATTGTTGCAGGACTTTGTAAAATATTTTTCAAGTCTTTGGAACTCTTTAGAACTCTTTCAATATTTTAACCCTTTGCACTCGGCGCCATCATTAATGTTACCTAGCAGCGCTTATAAATAATAATATTATTGTATAGCATACGATATATATGCATATATGTATATATAATATTGTTACAATAATATTTGATTTATATGAATTTGTAGACATCGAGAAATAGTTGCAGATCGCTAATAAAATTTAATGTTTAGTCGTATACTAGAATTACGATGTCCCCTGAGAGGGGACAGCCGAGTGCAAAGGGTCAAATTGTTTTTTTAATGGAATTAGGTGACTTGAATTTGTTTTAGGTGAGGAAAGAAGTACTGTTACCATTACTAATATAGCTTTTGCAATTTTTATAGTACTTGAAGTAATGAAAAAACAAAATAATGGGATCCTAAAACGATTGAATGAGTTCCTTCGTGCTTGTTTATATTTTAATAAAAATTCTGGAAAGTTTAAATAAATTTAGCTTTGTCGTTCATAGAATGCAGCACACGTTAGTCACTTTGAAAGCTTAAGTTTAGTATAAAAAAAATAAGACTTGCATCTACATATTTCGAAATAAAACAAATTAAATTATAATTTATTATCTTACAATCAATACTGTACTTTACAAAGATAAAATATAAAGTCTCTGTTGAATTTCAACAAATAAGTTGAAATGCAAAAATCAATCAAATTATTATTTACCACCGAATATGTTTAAGATGTGAAGGCATGCGATGATTTATTGAATCTCTTCTGATCGTTATTGTTTTTGTTGAATTGATTCGTGTTAGTTACCTGAAATATCTTAAATGAAAAGGACGTATTTTATACCTTTCTTTAAATAATTAAAGTTCTGATTAAAGTTCGATTTATAGTTCTAATAGTGTTTAATAATTAATTATTCCCATAACAAATTAATAATTCTAATAGTCTCAAATAACAATATCTCCGAGTCCGTCATCGTATAAAAGCTGAGGGTATCGTTGCAAAGCTTCCCACGAATGATCTCTCGGAAATTCTACGCGGCGAATACGCTAAATAAATCGCAACAGCCCGAAAGCTCGATGCTTCGCACGCGACCAGAGTCCAACCAGAAAATCAACGATTCGCTTCTCGCAAGTTTCGCGCGCGCGTTGATCGCAAGCTCCGGCGACGACGTTTAAGAAATCCTCGAGCGGCGTTTCTCGTTCGCCCGTGATCGGCAATGTTCACGCGCGGTTGGCCTCGCATAAATTTCCACGAAGTTCGTCGCGACGAAAGGCAGCCGATTCATGGGCGAGACGAGCCGGGGAGATCGAGCTTTTTTCCATCGACGCGCGCCACTTGCGGCTTTTCGTTTCGCCCTCTCCCCCCTCTCCCCATGCCCCCTTTCCCGTCCCTTTTCCACGCCAGCGGCTTCCGATACTCGAGGAGAGTCGCCGCCCGACGACGATAAGGGGAATAGTATTGTTTCGTCCCGAAAGGAATCGACGGCTCGTACGGCATGTGTTTATTCGTCTGGCTGCTCCGCGGGGAGGAAGACGAGTCTATCCCTTTCGACGGAGACATTGTATCGTTCATTCGTCGCTGTCGCACGGATTAATTAAACGGGTCTTTTTCAAAACTAGAAAATCTACGATATACCCGAAATATTTTGTACTCGAGAAATTGTCGATCTTCGGAGTTGTGTCGCATCGTGTAAAAAAATCGGACAACATTCTGCGTGAGCTCGTTTCAAAGCCTGAAGTATGTATTTTCACGTACCTGTATGGAATTATTATTGGACGACTTTTTTAATTATAAAATAAATGGAGAAGTTGAAGCTGTTTAACGTGCATTTTTATAATATATTGGGTTGTTCGGAAAGTAATTTCGTTTTTCCTAAGAAAAGACTTAATTTTTTCACAGCCAACTTCACGCTTAAGCTGCATAATCATTATATATTTGGACAACTGTTGTAGTAAGTCTTGTTTGCTAAAAATTTTGTTCGATTCTTTGCAATAGTTTTTGTTTAGTAATCTATTGTGTTTCATTTCCACCAAGAAAAAAACGAAACGACTTTCCGAACGACCTAATAGATAATCTTGTGCATAGCACTGTTTCCTTTCAAAGTTTAATCAAATTGTGAAGATAGATCGGAGGTCATGTTTTAAGGCGTCATTTTGAAGAGAACGCTTTCCTTTAAAGAACCGATTGAGAACGAGTAACAAAAAAAATTTTTTCAAACTTTACACAGTCGTTAGAATTTAACAAAATTAAAGAGCATCAAAAGTATCGTCAACTTTTCTCTCGATTTTACCGTAGAATTACGCCGTGCAAAAAGTCAGAGATGAAGTTTCTCGGAGTCGTTACAAAGAGGAAACTTCCTCTTAAAAAACCCAGGTAGAACAGCGGCTGAGAAAAGAATTTGTTAAGCTGCGCAAAGCCTCCAGAATTAGTCAAAAATTTCGCGAGAAGAGAAGCGAACGATTCTCTCTCTCTCTCTCTCTCCGTTTCATGCTGAAGAATAACGCCGCGAGAAAGAATCGCGGTTTAACTTCCGGGAGAGTAGGTCATCGCGAGTGTGATATTGTCCGCCTGGCTCCGGTAGATACCCAAAAATTGTTTAAACTCCGTGAAGGGTCATTTGAATTTGCGAAGTTCGAGAAAAAAGCAGCTTAATGGGCTCTTCGAAAAGGCCAAGTTTAAAAGCGGCAAAGTGGAGAGTTTCAGCCGGCGTGGGCGGGCAGGGCAGGTCAGGGCAGATGTCCCGACATTTGCGAGAGCGGTTCGCTGTAAATAATTTCAGCGCGGGCTTATTTCGAGTGACCTTTTCCCCGTCGAAGTCGGCGCGCACACCGTCTGAAAAATACATCGGCCGACAGCCGAAAGAAAGAAAAATCAATAAGCCCGTGTGTGTGTGTGTGTGTTGGGCGGAGCCGTGTGCGTCCCCGGGACATTTTCCGAAACTAAGTGACACGTCGCCGTTAAACGTGTTTTATGCCGGCGACTGATGCCCCGTCGATTCGGCCGGGATTTAAAACGGGCAACGGCGGCAAGGAATTCGACGGCGTCGCGGGTCGCGCGTCGCGACGCGGCCACCGGAGAGTTTATTAGGATCGTTACCAGGATCTCGGCGGCCACCATAAATACGATGGTCTGGCGGCCTCGTTCTCTATCATCAGTCCTCCCCCGAAAAGACGCTCCCCGGTCGCGGGTATCGATTTTTAATTATACCAATCCTATTACAGCGTAATCGTACCGAAAGGCAACCTCTTGTTCTCCCTGCGGAACCGCGGTACGCGGCGGCCAACGTAATCCGATTAACCGGTCAAACTCTGCTGCAGTATTTCCGCGACGAGGAAAAAAAAATATATACATATATATATATATATATATACGAGAGATACGATACGTCGGAGATCACTTTGTCACGTAACGAGAACACAAGAGCTGATTAACGAAGAAAATTTATTTTGCGGGAGGGTTGCGTCCAACGATGGGGTAACCTGACCCTTTTATGGCTCGCTGGGACTCTCGATGCACCAGCGGCGACCAGACGATCCGATATATACATATACTACGATATATACATATATATGCATATACTGTGCGAAAAATCTACCCAGAGTTTTTAAATAAAATACGAACTGCTTTTTTAATCGTCACAATTAATTTCATGCACTTGAAAATAGGCGTTTTTTAAAAAAGAGCATTTGTTCCACGTTTCTCTTAGTTCTCAAAATATTTCCCAAATGCTCGAGGTGACGTAAACTTCGATTCTGTCTGCGAATTATCTGTCATAACCTCAATCGATTAAAAACGCCTCCTCGAAATAGGAAAACGTTATACGGCGCCATATTTGGTGAATACGATGCTGAATTGATAACTAGATTGCTGATCTTTAAGCAAAATAGAAATGATCATCGATTGCAACACACATGATTTAAACAGAAAATTTCTTCTTTAATAATTTCAGTGAGATGAAAATAATGCATACATGACATTAAATTCTTTTAATTCTATCATTGTTTTAAATTCCATCTATCTATTCTTGTAGCAACAGCATGAAATTCGCAATCTAATCATGGCTATACTGTGATACAGTGATAATTGAGCATTAAACTGAGAGTATTGCGTCCGTAATCAAGGCACAACTATGCTCATAATAGCCGCACAGATAAAACAGTTTGCAATGTGAATCAGTATTGAAATGGAGTAGATTAAATTTTAATTGCACATATTGCATCTTCCAACAGAATATATTCAGTAATTGCCATGCAGATATCTCGCAGCACTTTGGTTCAATTCTATACTCTTTACGCTTATTATTATATAATTATATTATTATATTGTTATATTAATAAATTGATATATTATTATATTGATATATTAATAAATTGATATATCATTATATTGATATATTATTATTTTGAT